>NC_060182.1:28194665-28231201 GCF_021184085.1 Oncorhynchus gorbuscha | reverse complement strand
AACCGGCTCAAAGCCCGTAACAAAGGGAGACAACGTGGAGATAAGGAGTAGCAAAATATGTATTTATTAACTAAAGCAACTAAGTATAATATACAATGGTGTGTGTAATCAGTAATCAGTAGTGTAAGTGAGTGTTTTGCATGCATGAATGTGATAATGCAGGGTGATGAAAGGTGCCAAAGCAAACAAACAAAAGGCCACCAAGAACCACAACACAATCTACAACGGGTGTCTGCATGGAGAGAGTCTCCTCCATGAATGTGGAAGAGGTCTATTTATCCTGGGAGACACCTGGCCCAGGTGTTTCCCATGTAGCTGACGACCCTCTCAACTCCGCCCACCGGCATCCTAATAAGGAAACAAGAACAAAGACAGAATACGGCAGACAGAGTGGGAGGGTCGTCACATTCCCCCCATAAAACCGGGGACCAACAAGGACCCCGGAACAACATACCAGCCTCCCGCGTCCCAAATTGACACAGGCCTCTGCGTCCCAAATTGACACAGGCCTCTGCGTCCCAAATTGACACAGGCCTCTGCGTCCCAAATTGACACAGGCCTCTGCCCCAAATTGACACAGGCCTCTGCGTCCCAAATTGACACAGGCCTCTGCGTCCCAAATTGACACAGGCCTCTGCGTCCCAAATTGACACAGGCCTCTGCGTCCCAAATTGACACAGGCCACTGCGTCCCAAATTGACACAGGCCTCTGCGTCCCAAATTGACACAGGCCTCTGCGTCCCAAATTGACACAGGCCTCTGTCCCAAATTGACACAGGCCTCTGTGCCCCAAATTGATGAGGGTTTACGTGTTCACACTTACAATTTGCCCCAGCCAACCTCCTCCCCAGACCTCAGCAACCTTTGCACAGGAAGCAACATTTAAGAGGAAAGAAAACAAGACCAGGAGGGAGCAGACAGGACAGAGAGAACATGACAATACGAAACAATGGTCAGTCACGTAAACATTAGGAACAGGGCGCACGAGAGAGCGCATCAGCAATCACGTTTTCAGTCCCCCGGATGTGCCTCACATCGAGATGGAATGATTGTAAAAATAAACACCATCGCATTATCCTCTGGTTTGGACACATCATGGACCTCAAAAAAGTGAGGGGGTTATGGTCGGTGTAGACCACAATAGGTACTACCCCCGACCCGACATACACTTCGAAGTGTTGTAGCGCCCAAATGAGTGCTAGCGCTTCCTTTTCAATAACCGAATAGTTCAACTGATAATCGTTAAACTTTTTAGAAAAGAAACTAACAGGCCTCTCAATCCCAGACACATCTGCTTGCAGCAAAACTGCACCTGCCCCCACATGACTAGCATCCACCTGCAAGGTGAATGACAAATCCATGCGAGGAGCAGCCAGCACTGGAGTTGAGGTAAGCAACCTCTTTGAATCTTCAAAAGCGTGTTGACAACGAGTAGACCAAACGTAAACAGCCTTAGCTTTCAGCACATCTGTCAAGGGAGCGACCACAGTAGAGAAGTTATTACAAAAACTACGGTAATAACCAATCATGCCCAAGAAACGCATCAGTTCCTTTTTAGTAGTTGGTGGTGGAAAAGCATCAATAGCCACCACTTTAGCCCGAACAGGACGCACTTCACCCTGCCCAACCACTTTTCCAAGGTATGTAACGGTCGCCTGAGCAAACTCACATTTTGCCAGATTGATTGTGAGGCGACCCGCAGCCAGACGTTCGAACAAGGCTTGAATACGGGACAGATGTTCTTCCCAAGTATCTGCATAGATCACTACATCGTCCAAATAAACAGCGCACCCGGTCAGACCGGCGACAACCCTGTTCATAAGTCGCTGAAAAGTGGCAGGTGCATTGCGCAGACCGAAACTCATAACTGAATACGAGTACAGACCAAAGGGTGTAATAAAGGCAGAGATTTCACGTGCCCTACTCGTCAGTGGCACCTGCCAATAGCCTTTTAACAGGTCAAATTTGCTCACAAACTTAGCTGCACCGACTTGATCAACACAGTCCTCCATCCGAGGAAGAGGAAATGAATCTGGCTTTGTGACACTGTTTACCTTACGGTAGTCCGTACAAAAACGGTTTGTTCCATCCGGTTTACTGACCAAGATACAGGGAGAAGCCCAACTGGAGAAAGAAGGCTCTGCTATCTTACTCTCCAGCATGTACTTGACCTCAGCATCCAGACAACGTAGTTTCTCTGAAGAAACTCTATAGAACCGCTGACGAATGGGGTCAGCACCTCCAATGTCAATATCATGTTCTATTAAGTTTGTACGTGTAGGTGTATCAGAAAATAAACCTGGAAATCTCTGAATCAGACCAACCATCTCTTTCTGCTCATCAACAGGTAGGTGAGTGAGAAGACTGTCTAAAATATCCAGTGTTTCTGAATTTTTCAATCTACCCTGCAATATACAATCGTCAGGACCAGGAACATCTTCCTCCTCGTGCATAGGTCTAGCACGACAAGAACCCAAGGAAACAACGGTATCAGCCAAAAGAACAGGTTTACCGTCCTCTGTAGAATCCCACTGTTCAGTCTCAGAGGAACGTGCATAATAGGGTTTTAACAGATTTACATGGCACAGCTGGTGTGCTTTCCTCCGTTCTGGAGTGGCAACTAGATAATTTTGCTCAGTGTACTGGCGCACCACTGTATATGGACCTTGAAATTTGGCTTGAAAAGGAGAACCAACAATTGGCAGCAGAGCAAGAACCTGGTCACCTGGACTAAAGTGACGAGGCTCAGTTCGGTGATCAAATATGCCCTTCATCCTCTCCTGTGAAGATGATAACTTCTCTTTAGCCATTTCACCAGCGGCATACAGCCGTCGCCGGAAATCACACACATACGAACACAGGGACTGAGGAGGCTCGGGAGACTTCCAGTCATCCTGGAGAACAGATAAAAGTCCACGCACCCTATGTCCAAACACAAGGTCATTTGGACTGAAACCTGTGCTCTCCTGTGAAACTTCCCTAGCGGCTAACAGTAACCAAGGCAACCCCTCCTCCCAATCCTTATCCATCTCAGTACAATAAGCTCTCAACAAAGACTTAAGTGTTTGATGGAAACGTTCCAGTGCTCCTTGACTTTGCGCGTGATAGGCGCTAGACACATTGTGTTTAATATGGAGCTGTTGAAGAACCTGACCAAACAGATTAGAGGTAAAATTAGATCCTTGATCACTCTGAATGACCTTAGGGATTCCAAACAATGAGAGAAACTGAGTCAAAGCTTTTAACACCGATTTAGTCGTGATAGATCGGAGAGGATAGGCAGCAGGAAACCTAGTGGTCTGACACATCACAGTGAACAGGTAACTGCTACCCTTTTTAGAACGAGGCAGAGGACCCACACAGTCAATAATCAGATACTCAAAAGGTTGGCTGAGTACAGGAATAGGAAACAATGGTACTGGTTTAATAGCTTGATTAGGCTTACCAGTTAATTGACAGGTGTGACAAGTTTTGATAAAATCAGAAACATCCCTCTTTAATCTAGGCCAAAAGAAATGTCTTAATATGCGATTGTAGGTTTTCCTCACCCCCATATGTCCAGCAACGTCGCTGTGAGAAGTTTCCAACACCAACTCACGAAGCTTAACTGGTACAACAACTTGACTAATTGCCTCCCCCAGAAAAACACTATCATGAGACACCCACTTTCTCATCAGGACATCCTCTTGGAGAAAATAGCCATGGGCGACATCTCCCAACTGTTCTATAGGCACAATTTGATCACGCAACTCTTCCAATGTGGGGTCATCCCGTTGAGCATTGATTAGATCTGAGCGGGTTACAGATAACGGGATAACAGGGAAGACAGTGACATACTTTGTATTATTATCATTAGTCGGCGCAGTGACTAGTTCGCCACGGCTCATAGAACGTGTCACTGCACACGCAGAGAACACCTCTGGGAAACTCTGTACACTCTCATCAGGAATCCCAACAAATGACGGCTTAGTGGAAACCACTAGAGATGGAAACACGACTGGCCATACACGCTCACCTGCCAAGTTATTCCCAAGGATAACGTCGATACCCTCAATAGGCAACGAAGGACGCACCCCCACAACAACTTCACCCTTCACCAGCCCACAATCCAACATCAGTTTATGCAATGGAACTGACAGAGTGTTCAAACCTATTCCCCTAATTAGAACACTATTCCCCGAATCAGTCTCAGCAGAAAAGGGTAACACAGACTCCAACACAAATGATTCAGAGGCACCTGTGTCTCTCAGGATCTTCACTGGCACTAGGTCTTTACTTCCTAACATAGACACAAAACCTTCTGTAATGAAAGGTAAATAGTCTGGATCAATATGGACTTTCACATTCTCCTGGGCCTGAGGAAATGAGTCAAGAATGAACTGATGTGGAACAGGTGCAGCTAACGCAGCAGGCTTAGATTTAGCGTAAGCACCCTTTGACCTGAGAAGTGGACATTCGTTTTTCCAATGACCTGAACCTTGACAGTAGTGACACTCCTGCCCAAAGTCAGCCTTACCATGGGAGTCAGGTTCAACCCTAGTTGAATAGAACTCTGCCCGAAAACCAAAGTATCTCGGTGAGCGAAGCCCAAATCTATCCGAATGCCCCCACTCTTTCCGAATACGGGGTTTTGCAAAGACACTTTTGTGAGTCAACACATACTCGTCCGCCAAAACCGCAGCTTCAGCAACATTCTTTACTTTCTGTTCATTAATATAAGTGGCAATACGATCAGGAATTGTGTCCTTAAATTGCTCTAACATAATCAGATCACACAGCCCTTGGAAAGTCACAACTGCAGAGGCGGAACACCAGCGATTAAACTGTAAAGATAACTGTCGCGCAAACTCAACATGAGTCTGGTTATCGTCCCTTTTTAAAGTTCTAAATCGTTGGCGGTAAGCCTCAGGGACCAATTCATAAATCTGTAACACAGCTGTTTTAACTTTATCATAACTGGCACTGTCGTGTACACTAAGAGCTGAATATGCTTCCTGCGCTTTACCAGTCAGCACACACTGCAACATTAAAGTGCGGTCAGAATCAGGCCAACTCCTAGCGTCAGCAACCCGCTCAAACAACGAAAAGAATGTCTCGGGGTCCCTTTCATTAAACCGAGGCAATAACCGCAAGTTCCCAACAATATCAAATGTCTCTGGGGCATGACCAAAAGCGGAACTACCCCTAAGTAAATCTGGGTCACCTTCCCAAAACAAACTCTCCCCTGAGATCTTTCCTTCCCTAACCAACTCTATACGTTCTTGTTGCAACTTGATTTTAGCACGCTCCATATCTTGTTTAAATGCCAATTCCTTTTCATATTTCACACGATCATGCTCTAGCTTCTCACGATCATGCTCTAGCTTCTCACGATCATGCTCTAGCTGTAACAAAAGCAGTTCTTTCTGCTGTTCAAAAAGAAGGCTACTAGGACTAACTGATGGAATGGCCATTGTAACGTTATGGGGAGACAACAAATCCTCAGCAGAGGCTGGCCCGGTGGTAACTTCAAGAATACCACTCTCCATCAGATTGGCTTTCAATATCAACCTAATAGAATTCTTTAGACGTTTATCACTAATCTCAACCTTGTAGTGTTCCGCGACCTTCAACAGCTGTTCTTTAGTACCTAAATCTAACAATTCCTCTGATGGAGAGCGAATGAACTTATCTACATAAGACGCCATAATCACACAAAAAAAAATTATCGCTTTTCCCTTCTGCTGAGCACACCAGAACACAACCCGAGAATTGACAATCACCCTGAGCACCACAGAAGAGAGATGAGATATGGAGCTTCCCCAAAACCTACAATAACTCAACCCTAGTCTTCGTGCAGATTTGCGGTGGGAATTTACGCACTGTAGCCCGCTGGCAAGGAAATAGAACTCCCCAGCATGCTGGCAAATTCCACCAAGCCACGGATGTGCCCCGGAGACAACTGCTCAGTCCACAGACACCACACAAAAATAACAAACATTAACCATGCCCAACATATTCCAAAAAATGAAACACGTCGCTAAACCTATCAGGGGAAAAAGGCTATAGCTCCGGGTAGCAAGTTCCACTACCCTACCCAAATCTCCCACCGAGGTACACAGCAGATTACTCACTTCAGACTGACGTCCCAACAGAAAGTAGAACAAGAGTTCAGGCTAGGCAGGGCCTGGAAACTAACCATTATACTCTCTCCAACATAGCACACAAACCAAACAACAAAGGCAACCAATACTGGGCCGATCACACTCAAACACCATATTCAAACCAAACACGTACCTCCACGGTCTCCCAAACGAATAGTTCAAAGATCCCGGATGAGCCCCCACTTGTCACGAACCGGCTCAAAGCCCGTAACAAAGGGAGACAACGTGGAGATAAGGAGTAGCAAAATATGTATTTATTAACTAAAGCAACTAAGTATAATATACAATGGTGTGTGTAATCAGTAATCAGTAGTGTAAGTGAGTGTTTTGCATGCATGAATGTGATAATGCAGGGTGATGAAAGGTGCCAAAGCAAACAAACAAAAGGCCACCAAGAACCACAACACAATCTACAACGGGTGTCTGCATGGAGAGAGTCTCCTCCATGAATGTGGAAGAGGTCTATTTATCCTGGGAGACACCTGGCCCAGGTGTTTCCCATGTAGCTGACGACCCTCTCAACTCCGCCCACCGGCATCCTAATAAGGAAACAAGAACAAAGACAGAATACGGCAGACAGAGTGGGAGGGTCGTCACAGTCGGCCCGAGAATTGAACCCTGTGGCACCCCCATAGAGACTGCCAGAGGTCCGTACAACAGGCCCTCCGATTTGACACACTGAGCTCTATCAGAGAAGTAGTTGGTGAACCAGGCGAGGCAATCATTTGAGA
Organism: Oncorhynchus gorbuscha; assembly: GCF_021184085.1. NCBI lineage: Eukaryota > Metazoa > Chordata > Actinopteri > Salmoniformes > Salmonidae > Oncorhynchus > Oncorhynchus gorbuscha. The sequence continues at coordinate 28,224,327 of NC_060182.1, read as the reverse complement.
AACCAAGGCAGTTGAGTCTGCCGATAAGAATGTGGTGATTGACAGAGTCGAAAGCCTTGGCCAGGTCGATGAATACAGCTGCACAGTAATGTCTCTTATCGATGGTGGTTATGATATCGTTAAGGACCTTGAGCGTGGCTGAGGTGCACCCAGGACCAGCTTGGAAACCAGATTGCATAGCGGAGAAGGTACGATGTGATTCAAAATGGTCAGTAATCTGTTTGTTAACTTGGCTTTCGAAGACCTTAGAGATGCAGTGTAGGATAGATAAAGGTCTGTAGTAGTTTAGGTCTAGAGTGTCTCCATCTTTGAAGAGGGGGATGACCGCGGCAGCTTTCCAATCTTTGGGAATCTCAGACGATACGAAAGAGAGGTTGAACAGGCTAGTAATAGGGGTTGCAACAATTTCGGCAGGTAATTTTAGAAAGAGAGGGTCCAGATTGTCTAGCCCAGCTGATTTGTAGGGGCCCAGATTTTGCAGCTCTTTCAGAACATCAGCTATCTGGATATGAGTGAAGAAGAAATGGTGGGGGCTTGGGCGGGTTGCTGTGGAGGGTGCCGGGCAGTTGACCGGGGTAGGGGTAGCCAGGTGGAAAGCATGGCCAGCCGTAGATAAATGCTTATTGAAATTCTCAATTATAGCGGATTTGTCAGTTGTAACAGTGTTATAAGGGCTATATCTATTCCTGGTTCTACATTTTTTGCATGCCTATTTAAGATGGTGAGGAAGGCACTTTTAAAGAATAACCAGGCATCCTCTACTGTCGGGAAGAGGTCCATGTCATTCCAGGATACAACTGCCAGGTCGATTAGAAAGGCCTGTTCGCAGAAGTGTTTTAGGGAGCATTTGACAGTTACGGATGCAGACAATGAGGTAGTGATCGCTGAGATCTTGGTTGAAAACAGCAGAGGTGTATTTGGAGGGTGACTTAGTCAGGATGACATCTATGAGGGTGCCCGTGTTTATGGATTTGGGGTTGAACCTGGTAGGTTCATTGATAAGTTGTGTGAGATTGAGGGCATCAAGCTTAGATTGTAGGATGGCCGGGGTGTTAAGCATGTCCAAGTTTAGGTCACCTAGCAGCACGAGCTCAGAAGATAGATGGGGGCAATCAAATCACATATGGTGTCGATGGCACAGCTGGGGGCAGAGGGTGGTCTTGTAGCAAGCGGCAACGGTGAGAAACTTGTTTCTGGAAAGGTACATTTTTAGAAGTAGAAGCTCAAATTGTTTGGGTACAGACCTGGATAGTAAGACAGAACTCTGCAGGTTATCTTTGCAGTAAATTGCAACACCGCCCCCTTTGGCAGTTCTATCTTGTCGAAAAATGTTATAGTTAGGAATGGAAATCTCAAGGTTTTTGGTGGTCTTCCTAAGCCAGGATTCAGACACGGCTAGGACATCCGGATTGGTGGAATGTGCTAGGGCAGTGAATAAAACAAACTTAGGGAGGAGGCTTCTAATGTTAACATGCATGAAACCAAGGCTTTTACGGTTGCAGAAGTCAACAAATGAGAGACCCTGGGGGATGGTAGTGGAGGTAGACACTGCAGGGCCTGGATTAACCTCTACATCACCAGAGGAACAGAGGAGGAGTAGGATAAGGGTACGGCTAAAGGCTAACAGAACTGGACGCCTAGTACGTTCAGAACAGAGAGTAAAAGGAGCAGATTTCTGGGCACCGTAGAATATATTCAAGGCATAATGTACAGACAAAGGTATAGTAGGATGTGAATACAGTGGGGGTAAACCTGTGCATATAGTGATAATGAAAGAGATATTGTCTCTAGAAATAGCATTTAAACCAGGTGATGTCACTGCGTGTGTGGGTGGTGGAACTAAATTGTTAGCCGAGGCGTGTTGAGCAGTGCTAGAGGCTCTACAGTGAAATAAAACAATAGTTACAAACCAGAACAGCAATCGACACGGCATGGTGACGTTAGGGAAAGGCATGCGTAGCCAGGTGATCATACAAGTCCAGTGCGTGGCTTCAGGCAGCTAGCGGCACAGGGTTAGCAGGCTAACAGAAAGGCCTTAGAGGAGGAAAGTCTGTTGTGGCCCCCTTGTGCAGTTACATCAGCGGACGGATCAGTAGGACTCCGTGTGTTAAACCAGGCCAATTGGCAAAATATGTATAGTGGGCTTAGAAATATGTCCGAAGGGCCTCTTAAGCCAGCAGTCCAATGTGCTTTAGATAGCTAGCAGGCCGCAGATTTGCAGCTGTGCGTTCTGGGGTCGTTAGCTGCTATAATTCCAGGTGGGGAAAAAAAAATACCATAATATAAATGTTTAAAAAATAATAATAAAAAAAAGAAACAATTAAACGTTAAAAAAAAAGTTCAGAGCTTGCGATAGGAATCCGGAGATATGGAGAAGAATAAGTCCCACTAGCTCTGGTTTGAGTTGCGCTGTACAGACTGGCGAGAGTTGTCCGGGATAAAGGTACATGATGACTGCTAGCAAAGGATAGCTGACTGCTAGCTAGTGGCTTCGGAATGTATTTGATGGGCCTCGTAAGCCAACAGTCCGTTGTGCTCTAGACAGATAGCATTCAGGGGACGTTAGCTGCAAAGGTCGGAAGGTGAGAAGGTTCAGAGCTTGCGATAGGAATCCGGAGATTTGGAGAGAAAAATAGGTCCGGTATGCTCTGGTTGAATCGCTTTGTACAAACTGGCTAGAGGTTAGCTGATGACTGTTAGCTGGCTAGTTTATGTTGGAGAGATTCCAGTAATAGAGGCAGAGAAAAATACTTTAGAGAAAAACCAGGTCCACACCACATTGGGTGAGGCGAGTTGCAGGAGAGTATTTTGAAGTAAGGGTTTAGAAAAATAATAAAAGATATGCGAAGAAAAATATATCAAAATATATATACATAGGACACGACAAGACGAAGGACAAATATGTCTGACTGCTACGCCATCTTGGATTGAACCTGCCCATCTTGGATTGAACCTGCTTATGATGATAGAGTTTAATGTGAGCTTGCCAAAGGGAGTTTCTCACCGTCACTTGTAATGGTCTTGGCTTGAAGAATATCAGCTTTCTCCAATGTAAGCTCATCATGCTCTTGGGCCTGGTAACTCTTGATGCATTGAACTTGGGAAAGATCTGAGAGGAGAAACAACCAAAGGTGTATAAATGACTGAAAAGGCTGTACTTCCGTTAAAATCGATTTTTTTTATATTTTAAAACGTAATGCAATATTTTCCAAGTTACAGTAAATGAAACAACAGAAGCTCAGGGACATGACTGAAGTTGGTTTATAAGTAATTGAAATACTTAATCAGCACTGCAAGATGTGACTGCTTATCCAGACTATTGATAAAGCAGCTACTTACCATCATTCTCAGTGGCCTGCTCAATATCTTCCAATGGATCAGAGGGGAACATGGCTGTGATCCATCTTTGTTTCCCACTCCTGGGAAGAAACAAAACCCACGTAGAGGCTGTCAGTTCCTACTTTATCACTACCATTACATATCAGGATAGTGGTATGTATAGCAGCTCACTCAGTGTGGGCCTTGAGTAGGATCTGGTGTTTGAGTTGCCGGCCCTCACACAGCTGCAGGTGGAAGATGAAACCTGAGATGCCCTGAAGCTTCTGACTGAGGTCCTTCACCTTCAGCTGCCCGATCTTAGCGTGAACAAACACCATGAACTTCCACGTGCTGCAGACAGACCAGAGACAGGAATTTGTCAATGTATGCCATGCATCACTCAATCAAGCAACATTTATGACATACAGTAACACCATACATAGTGTTGCATAGTGTGGCAGAGCATAGCATAGCTCAGCATACTGTAGCATGGCATTACGCCATACATATAAAACACTTTTCTTTCTATTCTCCCTCTACATTGTACATATTTAGTACTCACTCCTTCCTCTTGGACAGCAGAAGACAGTCATTGAACAGATGCAGGTACACAGGCCTTGTGGGCAACTTGAACTTTGACCCAGAAATACTCATGGTCTGTGTGTCCACTTCGAGCAGTTCTCCATGCTTGACCAGCCAGCGAGACTGGGAGATCAGAGGGAATATCTAAAAAGGGAGATGTATGTGATTAATGAGCATGAATGAACAGTTATTTAATTATTACTGGGGTTAGAGGCATGTGGTTTCTTTACTTGCAATCTACAATGGGCAAACATTATATGGTTAATCCATACTATGGCAATAATAAGAAATAGGATTTGTTGTTGTCCAAAACCATTGATTCTCAGCAGTGGATAGGGGAAAGGGGAATATACTGTACATGAGTATACAGTAGGTGTACTGAGAATGAATGAGGTTGTTCCCAACGAGAGATGTTGTCATCTACCTTGCCCTCAAAGTGGATCTTCTTATTGAGGTGAATGAGCTCTTCCATCCTCTTCATTGACTGCACACTGGAGTTACATTCCTTTATAATCTGTTGTGATAAGAACGGTTATTTCAATGTTTTAGGCAATATAGTCTATTAGTAAAAAGTTTAATCATTTCTCTATTATTTATTTTGTATAACGACTAAAAATTAACCAAACTTCAACTTTTGGTATATGTTTTATTTTATGCTACCTTTTTCAGCTCATTGAAGGCCTTGGTGGCTGTGTCCTCATCCCTAGAGCCTGGTGTTGTCCTCTTTAGGATATTCTACAAAATAGAAGGAAGATAGAACATTTTGGATCTCAACTTTCACTTTAGGACACTGCAATGCCTGCTGCTGTATATTTGCTTATTCACTGGTCAGTAACTTGATGTAAGGTAGAGTAATTGTTTTGTCCCTACAGCCAGTCATGAATAGTTTAATTTTATGGTGAACAAGGGTGCTCTATCATACCTCCACCAGCATCTTGAGCCGTGTGATCCTCTGGAAGGGGAGGATGAGGAAGGAGGCGAGGGGAAGACGCTGGCAGATGGGGTCTTCTTCCAAACGAGCCAGGATACCTGGGAAGCGAGCATTCTCCTGTCTACAGAGACAAAAATCATTTCAAATCTAGCAATATGGTCAGAAAAAACATTCACTGATATGGATTGGAGATATATGTGTATATGTGACTCACCACCTGGATTCGGTCTTATGTAGCAAAATTTGAAATGGTGTTTTTTATTTTTATACATTGGATAAAAGTAGAGAGTCAGAGATACAAAATGAGATAACGTACACTGCATTTGAGGAACAAATGGAAGTTTGTTTGTTGTCTTTTAAAGTTGATCAATTGTAAACTCACATTTGAGAAAATGGCCTTTAAATGTTTTGGCATTTAGTGAAGAGCTCTTCTTTGTCTACACCCATTCAGCATCGTTCACACACTCTTAAGCTTTAGCCCCACCCATCTCGTTTCGCTATCGGAGCGAATGATTGGATAACATGAAAACAGCCTAACCAACTCTGCAGGCAACAATTTTATTACGTTCTTTTGCAGATGTTTGCTGACACTGGCCATATTCAATGGGTGTTGTACACACATCACGTAATGTTAGCTAACGAGCCAGCCAGCTAATATTAACTAATTAAACGACAATAAACAGTGCCAACAATGCCACAGTGCTGGGAGCTAACCAACCAGGTTCAATGTTATCTAGCTAACATTTGGCTCTAATTAAAAAAGCAAATGGCTCTGGAATATGAATAATAACGTCAGCTAGGGAGCCAGCCAACTAACGTTAGCTAGCTAGCTAACAGTACACTTTATCTTAAGACATATAGCTATCTAGGTAAACAATGAACCTAGCTATGTAAACAAAGTGTAAATTCAAACAACGTCATGTAACGTTAGCTAACAAGCCAGCCAGCTAACGTCAGCTAGTTAAACAACAACGAACAATGCCACAGTGCTAGGAGCTAACCAACCGGGTTCAATGTTAGCTAGCTAACCACATTCATTAGGCTGTCATTAGCTAGCTAACAACATTTTTCTTAAGTTCAAATGGCTCTCCTGTGAAGTCGGGACTTGCAACATACGCCTAGTTTCCTGAATCGGTTCACATATATCTATGGTCATGAACCCTGTTTCTGAAGAGCTACAGGGTTTCGTTCCAACCCAGCACTAGCACACTTGGTCTTGATGATTAGTTGAACCAGGTGTGTTAGTGCTGGGCTTGGAACAGAAACCTGCACACCGTCGATATCCATATGTACAAAGTGACAATTTGAGCGTGTGTACTAGGCACTGAGCAACATAATTTGCATTATACTTACGGTCTCAAATGTGCAACAAAGCAAAATAGATTACACACAAAGTAAGACTGCTCACAACATGCGCTGGTAGGTCTGTTCCTGGTAGGCCTGGTTGGTCACGTAGGGGAGGTAGACCCTTCGCAGGGCGGGACAGTGGGCCAGGACGATGTCAGACACATCAAAACGCAAGATGTCCTCCTCCAGCCGGTGCTCCAGGTCCTGCAGAAACCTAGAGAGAGAGATGAAAGGAAGAGAGAGAAAGGAAGAGAGGGAGTAACAAAGAAAGTGAAATATTCAGAGAAAATTGAGCGTGGGATCGAAACAGAGAGAGATATTGAAAGCAGTGGGGCTAAGCTACCTGCCATCCATGACCTCTATACCAGGCAGTGTCGGAGGAAGGCCCCTAAAAATGGTCAAAGACTTCAGTCACCCAAGTCATAGATTGTTTTCTCTACTACTGCACAGCAAGCAATACCGATGCAGCAAGACTTGAACCAACAGGACCTTGAACAGCTTCTATCCCCAAGCCATAAGACTGCAAAATAGTAAGTTAAATAGTTAACCAATAGCTACCTGGACCAAATGCATTGACCCTTTTGTCACTAACTCTTTTAACTCATCATATCTGCTGCTACTTAAAAATATATATATATATATATTATTGAATATCCGAAACATACAATATACTTGCAGTGAAGCCGCTCAACAACTACATCAGACCAATCATCCAACAGACTCCCATTCAGCGCAACACACAGAAGCATCCAGGGTCAATGCCCTGCTCAAGGGCACGTTGACAGATCTCCCCCCAGGCCAAATGTGAACCCGAACCCTCCAAGATCCCCCCACAGTTCCCCAATAGCTGTCCTGCAACCATTCGAGACCCCTCCCACAATCACCCCCCCAAGAAGAAGAAGAAAGAAAATATATACAATTCAAGAGAAAAAAGGAAGACAGAAGAAAATAGCAAACAACACTGCAAAAAATAAATAAATAAATAAATAAATATAATACATTTAAAACAAAGGACACCAGGGATAACTAAAATCATAACAGCAATGCCAACTGTATATGTTTGTGTACATGTCTGGCACTATTACATGTATGTGTGTGTTCTTGTATGCGTTTATTTGAATGAGAGTGTATGTATATTCATGTGTACAAACACCTGCATGGCATCAGCCTCATGCAAACCGGCATTAGTTGTAAAAACTGCCCCTCTGTGCCATTTAAACATACTTTTTATCATGTTTTATTTTATTTGAAAAAGAGAGATACTTTTTCAATTAAACAAAAATGAGGCATGGCAATCTGCACAAAGGCAAAAAGGCAATTTTAAAACAATGGATGAGCTTTTCTTAGTAATCTACTTGAGAACAATTTAGGCTTCAAGTAAAACTTTTGAATAAATTAAGCTTTTAGAGAGAGGTTTAGTGCTTTTATATTTAATAATCTCAACCCACCCAATTCATATTCATTATATAGATAGGCACATTTTATTTTGTCTGGTTTAGCGTCCCAGATAAAGCGAAAGATTTTTTGCTCATATGATTTGAAAAATGAAGGCAGCGCCATAAGTAAGTGAGTAAACTGAGATTTGACTAAGGAGTTAATCAGGGCAATTTTTCCATTAATAGACAGGTATTTACCTCTCCATGGTTGCAGGATCTGGTCTATTTTTACAAGTTTTCTATTGTAATTAATTGTGGAGAGCTTATTTTTATATTTTGTGATATGAATTCCAAGTATGTCTACTTCACCATCAGCCCATTTTATAGGTAAACTGCAGGGTAATGTAAAAGTTGTATTTTTTAAAGGTCCAATACATAACATTGTACACTTATCATAATTAGGTTTTAGTCCAGAGAGTACAGAAAAGTTAGCTAGATTTTCAATGAGACATTGCAGGGATCTAGCTTGCAGACTTAATATAAAACTCGAGTCATCAATACATGGACACCTTTGTTTTTAAGCCTTGGATTTCTAATCCTCTAATGTTGTTATTGGATCTGATTTTAATAGCTAGCATTTCGATGGCCATAACGAATAGATATGGTGACAGCGGACAGCCTTGTTTAACTCCTCTTGACAATTCAAAACTTTCTGAGAAGTAGCCGTTACTTACTATATTACATCTGGGGTTGCTATACATTATTTTTTTACCCATTTTCTAAGAGAATACCGAAATTGGAAAAATCCAGGCATTTATAAATAAAATCCAGTCTTACTTTATCAAATGCCTTTTCAAAAATCCGCTATAAATACCAGGCCTGGCTTCTTAGATGTTTCATGATGTTCTATTATTTCTAGTAGTTCTTGTATATTATCTCCATTGTATCGTCCATGTAAATAACCTGTCTGATCAGGCTGAACAATACCTGGTAAAACCCTTTTAATTCTGAGTGCTATGCATTTCACAAGTATTTTTGCATCACAATATTGAAGTGTAAGGGGCCTCCATCTGGGTCTCGTTTTAATAATAGAGAAATAAGATCTTCCTGCTAAGTACCTGACAGACTACCATTTATATAGGAGTAGTTAAAACAAATCTAACAATGGAGCTTTTAGAAAATCAAAAAACACTTGATACCAGTATGTCATCAAGCCCTGGGGTTTTTCCAGACTGAAAGGATATAATAGCCTCAAAAAGTTCTTCCTCTGTAATTTGGCCTTCGCATTGATCTTTTTGTAAATTTGAAAATTTTCAATTTTTTATATTATTTGGAAAGAATTCCTTACCGTAATCTTCATTCAGTGGGAGAGGATGAGACGGAAAAGAGAACATCTGCCTAAAATAGTTAGCTGCCTCTTTTAAAATATAATTCTGAGAATCATAGATGACTCCGTCTTCAGTAACAAGTTTCTGCAAATTATTTTTGTTAGAGTTCCTGTATTGGAGATTCAAGAAGAATGTTGTGCATTTTTCTCCATATTCCATCTAGTTTTCTTTATTTTTGTAATAGATTACATTAGATCGTTCTTGAATAAAATCCTCAAGTTCTTTTTGTTTTTCTTCAAACATATTTTGTATCTCTGTAGTATTGTTTTTATTGCTAACTACCTGTACTATTAGTTCATGGATTTCCCTTGTTAGTCTTGTCTCTTTAGCCAGAAACTGCTCATTTAAATTATTGATGAATATTGAATTGAATGTACATTTAAAGATATCCCAAACAATAAAGGGATTTGCTGAACCTATATTATACAGGAAAAATTCAGTTATAAATGATTTTGTCTTATTTTTAACTAAGTTGTCCTCCAGTAAACTTTGATTAAATTTCTAATATACCCGTCCACGTGGAAAATCTATAAGAGTTTTGTGAATGCCAATTAGATCATGATCCGATTGCATTCTGTCTCCTATTAAAACTTTTTAAAACCTTTGATGCAAGAGAGAAAGAGACAAGAAAGTAGTCAAGATGACTAGCTTGATTAAGTCTCCTCCATGTATATCTCAGTAGTTTTTAGTGTCCAAATATCCACTATTTCTAATGTGTCCATAATATTTACATTTTACATTTTACATTTAAGTCATTTAGCAGACGCTCTTATCCAGAGCGACTTACAAATTGGATTTTTGTGATTTCCTTCAGGGCATGGTGATGATAGTTTGTAGAGTGATTACCTTTATGGTCCAATGAGGTACTTAACACTGTGTTATAGTCTCCTTCCATAATTAATTGATCATTTGTTGCCTGTAAATTCAATAAATTGATATAAATTATTTTGAAGAAGCATCCTGATTTGGACCATATAGATTAATGAGCCAAATCTTTTTTTTGTCCACTTGCATATTCAAAAGGATCCACCTTCCTTGCGAATCATTCCTGACTATTTGCACATTCAGGTCAAAATTGTTTTTAATTAATATCACCACACCATTTGAGGTCCTTTGTCCATGACAGAAAATGATTCCACCACCCCATTCCTTTTTCCACGCAACTTCATCTAAGGATGTATTGAGTTTCCTGTAAACAGTATATGCTATATTCCTTTTCTTTTAGCCATGTAAAGACTGATCTTTTTTTACAATCTGCTAAACCGTTATAATTATAACTGGCTATACTTATTTCACCCCTTACCATAACTAGATACTATTCTCAGTCTAAATTGACCATAATTAGTGCTTCTAAAGTTACTGCCATCAGAGGTATTATGACGGTCAAAACTAGAGTTTTCAAATGTCTGATATTTAGAATTCAAGCAATAGGTTCTAGCAATATTTGTTTTATTCCCTTGCCTGTTTGCCTGTGAGCCAATGCCACAGATGTTAGAAAATTGAGACAAGATATTATGTGTGTAGTAAATCTGAGTAGGTTGATGTGTATGATATTGGATGTGATTTGGTGAGAGTGTTTACGATGTCTGTATAAGAGTAAGGCTATAATGTGTGATGTCCAAAAATGAATAACTCTGTCAATTTGCATGGTTGAGTGTCTATGTGTGTAACATATAGTGAATGCGTATAGCCTTGATATTCATGATGATAATTGTAATCCATATCGTATCACCGTCATAGTGGCATCATAATTATCTTTAACATCATCGAAAAACACATCCCAGAATTTCCATAGCAATTGGCGTTTCACATGATCATAAAATAGACCTTGCATTACTCTAGACCTTGCATTACTCTCACTACAGTACAAATGTATTCAGCACAATATGTTATTATTCTGATATCTCCCCTTGCTTGTTGTAAACATATATAAACTTGTAGACAAATACATAAAAAAGATAGACAAACAAACACATAAAATTATAAAACTGTTATTGACAATAGAGAGAGAGAAGAGAAGAAGAACGAGAGCGAGATCAGCTGTGTGTGTGTGTAAGTCTGTATGTGTAAGTGCACATGTAATTGAGTACCTGTGTGTTCATATCCACTTCATAATGTTCAAATATTTTTACAGTTCCCATACTTTCTTTTTTTTGTAACCTGAAGTCCCTGTAGAATTTAATACAGCCATGGTGTTATGGAGCTGTCTCGGAATAGCTGTCCATCTATAAAGCGTTTGTCCACAATGATAAAGGCATTCTTACTCTTCTCTCGTTGTTGCCTTTGTACCGGATACAGTCTCTTAGGACGTTCGTTTATCTCCCTTGGAAACTGGTCATTGAGACCGAATTTGGTCCCTTTAAGCTCCCTTCATCTGCTTTTGATCAGCTCCTTTTGTTGGTAGTGTTCAAATTTTGTGATGATCGGTCGGGGACCCTTGGTCTTGTCGGTCATCGCTCCAAGTCTTTGTACTCGGTGGAAAGTCACCTTGTTTACAGTCTCTATAGAAAGTTTTATAGAAAATTCTCTGTAGTCTCTATAGAAAATTCTCTGATCACGCCCTCTGGATTATTGGATGCGTCATCAGAAATCTCTGGAAAAAGATTATTTCCACGCATGCTACGACTTTGTATGTGTAGTAGCGACTCCTTCATCACCCTGTTTTCCCTGAGTAGACGAACAATGTTGGAATTGTGTATTTTTACCTTGGCTGTGAGTTCCTTCCTGCTACTGTTTATGTTTATGTATGCTGCTGCTACTTTTTATTATCTATCCTGTTGCCAGTGGTGGAAAAAGTATCCAATTGTCATACCTGAGTAAAAGTAAAGATACCTTAACAAAAAAGGACTCAAGTAAAAGCGAAAGTCACCCAGTAAAACACTACTTGAGTAAAACTAAAAAATGATTTGTTTTTAAATCTACTTAAGTATCAAAAGTAAGTATAATTGCTAAAATATACTTAAGTATCAATAGCAATATCAAAAGTATACATCATTCCTAATATTAAATCAAACAAGACGGAATGATTTTAATGTTTTTTTTTTAATTTAGGATCACCAGGGGCACACTTCAGCACTCACACATAATTTACAAACAAAGCATTTGTGTTAGTGAGTCTGCCAGATCAGAGGCAGTAAGGATGACCAGGCATTTTCTTCTGATAATTGCATGAATTGGACAATTTGTCTGTCCTGCTAAGCATTCAAAATGTATCAAGTACTTTTGGGTGTCAGGGAAAATGTATGGAGTAAAAAGTATATTATTTTCTTTAAGTAGTACTTTAAAGTATTTTTACTTAAGTACTTTACACCACTGCCTGTTGCCTAGTCACTTTATCTCTTCATATATGTACATATCTACCTTAATTACCTCGTACCCCTGCACATCTACTTGGTACTGGTACCCTGTATATATTATCGTTACTTATTGTGTATTTATTCCCTGTGTTATTATTTTTCCTCTTCCTTTCCTCTCTGCATTGTTAGGAACGGCCCATGAGTAAGCATTTCACTGTTAGTCTACACCTGTTTGTGACTAATCAAATTTGATTTGAAGAGAAACAGAAGAATAAGAAAAACCAAGACAGAAAAAACAGAGAATCTCATGACATACATTCATATACTATACCTCTCACTGACGTCCTTGACCTCGGGGAGCTTGGAGAAGAGCCACTGTCTGTCCTGGGCCCCCAGACACTCCCCCAGCTCCTGGGACAGCATAAAATGGTCCACTGCGATGGTCAGACTCCGAATGTACGACGCCTCTGATGTCACCAGCTCAAACTTGGCCTGTGATGAGGAGACATTATGGGCCTTTAGGAAACAATAGGCACACCTCTCACTCACAATTAAAAACATGATACTTTATTTATCTAAATATGAAAAATGAAATACTTGAAATCATGATGTTATCATGAGACATATTGGGAAAATCTATGAATTTAATGTTATGACCACAAATCAAAATATGTTATGTTAACAAAATAGGTAATCCATCCCATAGATGAAACAGATCAACTTGGCTGGCTAATTGGATATGCTAAAAGCCTGTAGTGCTGCCATAGACATGGATAGAGGCTGCACTTTCCACAAAAGATAGGATATTGGGCAGACCTTCTATCCATCTCTATGAGTGCTTCCCAAATCCCAATCTGGCTTGATGTCATCCCCATGTTCTCACCTCCTGTAGTTTGCGCTCCACGTTGCTGAAGTTGTCCAGCTGACCGCTGGTCCGGACATCAGGGATGTCTTGCCACAGCGAGAAGGCGGAGCCTCGTGACGAGCAAAAGGAGCTGGATGGAGACAGATTAGATGGAGATGGAGTCTCCCCAGCCCCTTCCTCCCTTAGCCCCTCCTCCTCAGCACCTGGCTCCTCCCCCTGCTGCCTCAGGATTTCTCGGTTGATTGCAACATCACTGTACTCCTGGTACAGAATTGCTGAGGAGAGAGAAAGAGAGAGAGCGATGAGAATTTGAGTAAGAAGAGTACATAGGGGTGATTGAGAATTAAAATCAATATTGCAGAAAGTTTAAAAAAAAATACTTTCAGATATTATGTTGTTATGTAGCATGTGGTTGAACGAGTGTGGATACCATTGCTATGCCATATAAATACCATTGATAATGGAGGTGGAGAAGGGAGGTGGAATAAACCACATTTTTGACACAAGACTCACAGCTGGGGAGAAACCGTGACAGACGATTGGATCTGCTGACTGTGGGAGGAGTGCACCAATCATCCTCAATGGATTTCTTCCTCAAACTGTGGGAAAGTAGTATTTATAGTCATTATAACAGTGTTATTCACAGTGGACAACCTTACAACTCACTTCCAGCTAAGATTTGTAGTTTACATTTGTGAGTTTAACTTTGATATAATACACCCATTTTTTGCTGTTAAAACACACTTTTTGATTGTGAATCCGGTGCTACGTCGATGTTGTTGCGTGTTTTTGTCAGCAGATGGCAGTTGCGGTGTAGGTCCTACTGGACTATGGGGGGCGCTGTCACTGGCACCACCTGAGCCACGATGCCTGGAAGTGGACTTATCTGGAGAGGAAGAAAGTAGATGGAGGTTTAAGGAACCTAGCAAACACACAACCACTACAGAACGTTGTCTCAAGTTCAAACATCCTCTTACATAGAAAACAGCTTTGCTAAATTGGTTATAGCATTTGCTGTCAAAAACATCATGTCTAACACATCCCACTGCAGTGGTGCTCAACCCTGAGGCAGGACACTCACAGTCAGGGCTGAAGTTGCTGGGGTTCTGCCTGTCGCGGGAGGCCACGCGAGCTGACAGCGATTTGCCAAGCTTTAGTGTGAACGAGTTCTTCCTCTGGGAAAGCTGTAGCCGTGAGATCAGCTCTGAGGCTGAGAAGCGACGCCGCTCGTGTTCCGCCATACTGGAGTGGGCTAAAGAGCTTCCTCCGGTGGCCGAGGAATTCTCTACAGCCCCATAGTTCAAGACAGATGAGTGCTCTGACAACTGCAGCGGCTCTGCGGAAAAAGGTGGAGTCTTTTGGGGGTTGGGTGTCCCCCCTGTTGATGAGGGGCTTGTGGCATCTACAGGGTCTCCCCCGATGTCCTCCTCCAGGAAGGAATCGAAGGGTCCTGAGAAGAGGTAGTCGCCATCCAGAATGGGGCTGGCCAAAGAATCGTCACTCAGACTGTCTGGTGAGTACACTCGCATCTTACGCCCTAGGACACAACACAAAAAAGACTGAGGTGGACTTCTTTGCAAACTCCATCCAGTTATATTGGAAATAGGCCTCGTACAAAATATTTCAGAAGTAAGATTTGAAGTGTGATTTTTATGTCCTACAGATGACAAAATGAAGGAGGAAAGAAACATTCTCCTGATGAGGACTAACAGAGAGTTGACAAAGTGGAATGGATAGATACTGTACTTACGGATAGACTTTTCCTTGAGTGAACCCTGTGACGTCCTCCTCTGGGGTCGACAGGTGTCTGGGGTCTGCATCTCCGGAGGCTCATGTGAGGATGGAGAGCCAGGTGGCTGAGAGTTACAGTAGTCTGTGTCCCTATACAGGGAGGACAGAGGGAGGAACAGGGGCAGGCTGAGGGCTGTGTGGAGGGGACGAAACACCGTCGACACCACCATGGGTCTCTCACACTTCTCTTGCCCTGGAGGGTCAGTCCTCCTATCTTCCCGGATAAAAAGCTCAACTTCACCCCCTAGCATCTGAGAGTCTGAACTCAGGTCCGTATCAGTGTCTTGATCAGGGTTACTCCTCCAGCCGCCATTTTCTGCTTCAGTCCTTATGTGTTTGCGATGATTCAGAGGCAAAGGGGTGGAGTGCTGAGCGTCTGCAGTAGGTGATCCATGGCTGTTGTCGCTGGGGGTCACAGGCTGCTGCCGCTCCTGCTGACACACGGCGATGTGGTTGTGCTGGCACTGCCGCAGGAGAGGCCTGTCGTCCCGGGCCTCGCTCAAAGCCTGGGACTCGCCTGAGACCGGGAACCACATGCTGGGACACTCTCCTCGGCAACGGAAGACATGGAGGTGAGGCTGGAAGTCAGGGAGAGGGGAGAATCCATACCCGGGAAGCATGACTGAGAGAACACATGGGAAATGCAGAAAGGAGAAACAAGTTTTTGCAATAAACTTCAATATGCTAACATAGTATCCTCTTGCCATATCTGGTAAAACAGCACCCACTGAGCATGGTTACATGCACACAATAATACCATTATTATGGATAGTCAGATTAATATAATAGTGTGTTTAAAACGTTTACATGCTTTGCAAGAAAACCATTTCCCTAATAATCCTGTTTACATGGACATATTTGAAATCAGGCTACCTGGTGGGACTTAAACAAATGCAGAAAATCGGCAATGAAAATAAACCTTTTACCACAGTGACCATGTTATTTTTGCGACGGGTATTTGATTCTGTGTTCGGACATATAAAGTTTGCATGTTAAACTCACTTCACTCGCACATAAAAGGGAGGCTTGCGCTACAGGTGCTGGCACATGTGCAGATCAAATTCACAGCCGGAGTGCTGATTAAACTGTTTACATGTCTAATCATTTGAAAGAAAAAAGAAAAACAGGTGTTTTAATCGACATATGCTTACTTCGATTTTGACCTTATTATGACAAGCAGAGTAAGGTGTTTACATGACTATTTCCATACTTGGCCTAGTGCCATAATCGGTTTAATAACGAATGATGTGTGCACTCAGTGTAGGCTATATTGTATTCACTAATCACTATTAAAAGGAACATTTCATCATGTGGCTTCCCTCTATACGAGACATGATATGTTAAATTGAAATACTGAGTGAGACAGCTATTAACCACTGGTGGAGACAGTTATATCCTTATATGGAAGGTGTTGCTGTTGTACATAAAGCAAACCTGCTGTAGCCCAAGTACCAAATGCAGTACAAACGACTCATCCGCTAGTTTGTTTATAGTTTGTGTATGCCAAAACAAACCAATCAGGTCCCCTTCACAAATAATTGTCATGGTTTTGTAATGTATACTGTTATCAAATAGTATGTTTCCTGAAATACTTTCAGTTTGTTCTATCTCTCACACATTGTGTAACAATCTGTTGTGGCAGTGTGAAAGATGTACTGTATACTCGCTAAGGAAGATGTCTGTTCATTGGAGCAAAATGGCAGTTGAACATGGACGCATGAAACCCCCCCACCCCCTCTCCTCTAGGTCTGGCTCTGTGCTGCAGCTGAGTGTCTTCCTGCTCTAATTAAAGACTGCACCACACACAGCTCTCAGCCCCCTGTACTTATCCTCTACCTAACCCCCCCCCCACACACACACACAAACCTCCTTTATCTACAGATGGCATGCTGAACCAGGCCAGAGCCACACACATTCAGCCATAACCCTTCACAAAGTGCACCCAAAGAGACTACATTTTCAGTCCTTGTCACCTTTCACCTGACAATATAGACCCATCTATCTCTCACAGTGTTTAATCTTTAACCTGGTTGTTATGACAGGATCAGCAGTCTAGAGATTCAGAGAGACCGAGAAGGGAGAGGGATTCTAAGAGATTGAGGGAGAGAAAAAGAGAGAGTGACCCACAAATGATTCCCCCACTGAGCCGTGAAAATTAGGTCGGCACTTTACACTAGTGTTACTTACTATAAACAAATTGGGGGGAATTCAGACTGGAGTTACATGCATGTAGCTTGAGCACTTTTCTCTCTATGCGTATTCTGGCCTTGAACATGGGGAAATGCCAATGCCAGCAAGGTACGGTACGCATTTGGGGAGGAGATCAAAGAAATGTGTGTGTCCATACGCAGTATTCTGACCTTGACTTAATTGACTAATAATTCTAGCACCTGAACGTGTGAGGAAACAATGAATAAGGTTAAGTGTACCTGTCAGTTCCAAGTGGAAAAAACATCTATACTGAACAAAAATATAAACGCAACAGGTCCCATGTTTCATGAGCTGATACAAAAGATCCCAGAAATGTTCCATATGCACACAAAGCTAATATCTCCTCCATTTTTGTACACAAATTTGTTTATATCCCTGTTTGTGAGCATTTCTCCTTTGCCAAGATAATCTATCCACCTGATAGGTGTGGCATATCAATAAACTGATTAAACAGCATGATCATTACACAAGTGCACCTTGTACTGGGGACAATAAAAGGCCACTAAAATGTGTAGTTTTGTCACACAGCACAATGCCACAGATGTCTCGAGTTTTGAGGGATCGTACAATTGGCATGCTGATTGCAGGAACTTCCAACAGAGCTGTTGGCAGATAATGTAATGTTCATTTCTCTATCATAAGCCACCTCCAACATTGTTTTAGAGAATTTGGCAGTATGTCCAACTGGCCTCACAACCGCAGATCACGTGTATTTTTTAAAATGTATTTAGTTAGGCAAGTCAGTTAAGAACAAATTGTTATTTACAATGACCCAGACAATGCTGGGTCAATTGTCAATTGTGTGCTGCCCTTTGGTACTCCCAATCACGGCTGGTTGTGATACAGCCTGGAATTGAACCAGGGTCTGCAGTGATGCCTCTAGCACTGAGATGCAATACCTTAGACCACTGCGCCACTCGGGAGCCCACACCAGCCCAGTATTTCTGTCTGTAATAAAGCCCCTTTGTGGGGAAAAACTCATTCTGATTGGCTTGGCCTGGCTCCCCAGTGGGTGGGCCTATGCCCTCCCAGGTCAACCCATACGTGTGCCCCTGCCCAGTCATGTGAAATCCATAGATTAGGGCCTAATGATTTTTCTCTCAACCTGTGTGCACGTTACAAACTTTCATTCATAGGCTAGGTTGTAGCAACCTCATGATGGATATAGGGAAAATGTGAGTATCATGTAGTATAAATCTATTGATGTTACATTGAATTGGGTGCATGGATATGGACAGGTTATAGACCATAGAGAAAGAGTGACTTGAACTGGATACTGTCTTATTGTACCTTTATCAGTGGCGGTTGGTGCCATTTAAGATGAGGGAATACGATTATTTTTGCTGTAATAGAAAAAGGCCATGCTCATGAACAAAAATAATTCCCTCACCTCCTGTCTCAGCCTCCAGTATTTATGCTGCAGTAGTTTGTGTCGGGGGGCTAGGGTCAGTTTGTTATATCTGGAGTACTTCTCCTGTCCTATTCAGTGTCCTGTGTGAATCTAAGTGTGCGTTCTCTAATTCTCTCCTTCTTTCTTTCTCTCTCTCGGAGGACCTGAGCCCTAGGACCATGCCCCAGGACTACCTGACATGATGACTCCTTGCTGTCCCCAGTCCACCTGGCCATGCTGCTGCTCCAGTTTCAACTGACCTGAGCCCTAGGACCATGCCCCAGGACTACCTGACATGATGACTCCTTGCTGTCCCCAGTCCACCTGGCCATGCTGCTGCTCCAGTTTCAACTGTTCTGCCTTACTATTATTCGACCATGCTGGTCATTTATGAACATTTGAACATCTTGGCCATGTTCTGTTATAATCTCCACCCGGCACAGCCAGAAGAGGACGGGCCACCCCACATATGCTCTCTCTAATTCTCTCTTTCTTTCTCTCTCTCGGAGGACCTGAGCCCTAGGACCGTGCCCCAGGACTACCTGACATGATGACTCCTTGCTGTCCCCGGTCCACCTGACTGTGCTGCTGCTCCAGTTTCAACTGTTCTGCCTTGTTATTATTCGACCATGCTGGTCATTTATGAACATTTGAACATCTTGGCCATGTTCTGTTATAATCTCCACCCGGCACAGCCAGAAGAGGACTGGCCACCCCACATAGCCTGGTTCCTCTCTAGGTTTCTTCCTAGGTTTTGGCCTTTCTAGGGAGTTTTTCCTAGCCACCGTGCTTCTACACCTGCATTGCTTGCTGTTTGGGGTTTTAGGCTGGGTTTCTGTACAGCACTTTGAGATATCAGCTGATGTACGAAGGGCTATATAAATACATTTGATTTGATTTGATTTGACTTAAATGTCACCGACCGCCACTGATAAAGGTACAACAAGACAGTATCCAGTTCAAGTCACTCTTTCTCTATGGTCTATAACCTGTCCATATCCAGTCTACCACTGTGTCCCTACTATCATACAGAAAAACATGTAACACCTTGCAACCCTGCAATGTCAAATCAAATGTATCTATATAGCCCTTCGTACGTCAACTGATATTTTTATTTGACCTTTATTTAACCAGGCAAGTCAGTTAAGAACAAATTCTTATTTTAATTTTTTTTAAATTATTTTTAAAAATGTGTACTTTTTTAGCCCTTTTTCTCCCCAATTTCGTGGTATCCAATTGTTGTAGTAGCTACTATCTTGTCTCATCGCTACAACTTCCGTACGGGCTCGGGAGAGACGAAGGTTGAAAGTCATGCGTCCTCCAATACACAACCCAACCAGCCGTACTGCTTCTTAACACAGCGCGCATCCAACCCGGAAGCCAGCCGCACCAATGTGTCGGAGGGTACACCGTGCACCTGGCAACCTTGGCTAGCACTGCACCCGGCCTGCCACAGGAGTCGCTGGTGCGCGATGAGACAAGGACATCCCTACCGACCAAGCCCTCCCTAACCCGGACGACGCTAGGCCAATTGTGCGTCGCCCCACAGACCTCCCGGTCGCGGCCGGTTACGACAGAGTCTGGGCGCGAACCCAGGGACTCTGATGGCACAGCTGGTGCTGCAGTACAGCTGTATTCCATTCAAAAGGTGCCTTTGGTTGTATAGTGTTATTTGGGAGTGTTATGGACTTTGGCGTAGGCGTTTCCCCTGTAATTTTAATAGGCCACAATAAGAAAGAATGTCTACATTGTTAATGAGTAGCTAGTACACTGGAATCTCTTTTATAACAGTTTTGATTAAAGAACAATGTTCAATTTTTTTTATGTGCGGTATAATCCCTTATCAGACTCATAACATGGATACCATAAATTCAATTTTGATGCATCGTTATAAAAAAGTCTCCATGCCTGTATCATCAGTCACTTTAAGGTAACTCTTTGGTAATAATGTCATGGTTGCAAAATTCTGTGAACTTTCAATAAATTCCCTGGTTTTCCAGAAATCCTGGTTGGAGGATTCCGGATTTCCTGCTTATTCCCTCCTGATGCCGGGCAACCGCCAACTGGGATTTCAAGAAAACCAGGGAATTTATTGAAAGTTACTTTCATTCCTAGTCATAGTCATACATCACTCACTCTGGCATGGGAATCATGGGACTCACTGCAGATAAACAAAACACATTGTGACAGTCACAATTTTCAAGTCGTAATAATAATAGGCTATGATGACTGGTGTCACTGTTTAGATTGATCAACAGCCTTTCAACAGTCCGTCCTCCTCAATCTCAAACAATTTGCATAAATATCTCTTTATCTCTGTCCAGTTTCAAAGGGTAACCATAATTCAGGGGACAGACAGAGACCTGTCCTGAAGATGTGCGTCTTCTCCCTCATGTCTCTCATCCAGAGTTATGGGGTCTGTTATGGGATGTGTGTGTTTGAGCAGGCGGAGTGGAGTGGCCTGGCGGTGTGGTGTGACTCCATCCTGTATGTGTGTGAGAAGGCAGTGAAGCCCTGTCACATCAGGACACTAATTTCCCTGTAGTAGACTGGGGGACTCTGCCACTATGCCATAGACATAATATATACAGTATTTCACACCATTGGACTCTCCACTATGCTGGTGAGGCAGCATAGCACATTCCCATTCAAGTTGAGTTATAGTAATTAATCTTCTATGTGCAAAGTGGTATCGGACAGTAGGACAAACTGAGGGTATAGCATTCTGGAGGAGATTGTCAAACTTTTCCTCCACTAGCACTGAGAATGTGAGGAGATTAATTTGTGATTGGAAATATCCCTTGGGTGCAAGAGGATACTGAGATGAAAATGACATTAAATGTATTTACAATGAAACCCCACCTGAAAAGCGATTGCAACTTCAAACACTCAGAACCACCTACTGCGACCATTTTCTCAAAATCAAAAGACTAAAGTGTCTAGTCATAGATATGAAAGGCTGGATAGATGTTTTTAAAAAGGGGCATTCAGATTTTAATTTGTCTGCTCCAGACCCACAGGTGAGGTTCTGAGGCCATGGAGCAGAAATAAATCCCCCTTAATGTTGTTACATGGTGTGGGTCCTAATCCTGTTCAGAGCCTGGGGCAGCTACTCCTTCCCTATTAAGACATACTGACAACCTGGCTTACCCTGACACAAACAATGGACATACAAGGAGCACCTTGGGGGACAGACACACCTGAGCCTAGCGAGAGAGTGATTTCAGCTGTCTTTGACTGAAAGAGACAAAACATTAGAAAGGTGTCCTGCTAAATATTTGACCTCCGACAATCTCGGACTTGTTGCTCGAGAGTCGGGATTCCAGCTAACAGACAGCACAAACAACAATATATTATTTAAAAGCCCACAAAAATGTGTAGAATCTCGCATGTAAATGACAAGACATGTGCAGCTTTGCCTTCCCCCTCTCGGGCACCAGTACACCCTGCCCCCTCCACAATACTACCCTTCCTCCCCTCTCCCCCCATCAAAGAGACAGACTGGGTGAGGGAAGAAGAGCAACATACTCGGTTTAGTCATGGGGATGAGTTTTAGACCTGGGTTCAAATACTATTTGAAATCATTTAAAAAAACTTGAGCTGTTCATTGCAACAGAACTTCCCTGCTGCAATGAACCAATAAAAAAGTCTGAAAAGTGTAATCCCGCCCACCTAGCACTCCAGGCTGGCTAAAGCAAACCCTCAAAGTATTTGTAAGATTTCAAAAGGAATTTGAGTTTATGAAAGGAAGTACACTTGTTTCTTCACTCAATTCAGATATAAAAAGTAGGCTACTGATGAACTACAGACCTGCCATCACAAAGCAAACGGAAGGCCTGAGATATTTGTACTTTTCAACAACATTTTGTCAGATCCACTCAAACAGCTTTGTAGGGCCTCCTGGGTGGCACAGCAGTCTAGGGCACTGCATCGCAGTGCTAGCTGTGCCACCAGAGACTCTGTGTTCGCGCCCAGGCTCTGTCGCAGCCAGGACCGGGAGGTCCGTGGGGCGATGCACAATTGGCCTAGTGTCGTGAGGGTTTGGCCGGCAGGGATATCCTTGTCTCATCTCGCAGTGCACGCTAACCAGGTTGTCAGGTGCACAGTGTTTCCTACAACACATTGGTGCGGCTGGCTTCTGGGTTGGATGTGTGCTGTGTTAAGAAGCAGTGCGGATTGGTTGGGTTGTGTTTTGCCTCTCCCAAGCCCATATGGGCGTTGTAGCGATGAGACAAGATACTAACAATTGGATACCACAAAATGGGGGAGAAAAGGGGTAAAAAAAAACTAAACAAAACAAAAAACAGCTTTGTAGGTGTTCTCTGCACCCAAACTGTCAATCAAAGATTGTTTGATGATCTGATCATGGGCAATCAAGTATTGTATTCTCTCATTCCCTGTGTCTGTTTTCTCCTTCTTTCTCTCCTCCAGTTTGGAACTAAGCCAGCCTTTTTTTTGTCCTACTCTCTCCTTTATCTTCTGGACAGGTATGGACAAGTCAACTGAGGGCGGCTTGTTTTGAAACATGATCAGGGTAGGTAGAGAACCCACCTCGAAGCTGACCATGTAGTAGGTTTTGCCTGTGGGGCGAAGCTACAAACGAATAAAAAAAACGGAGAAGGAAAAAGCACAGCATCATTAGGATTAGGAGGTGAACTAGAGCGAGGACAAAGTACTCTATAGTTCTCTCAAGTTGGCATATAAATTAGACGCTGTACCTTGCAGCCATATCTGGGGTTCATTTTTTAACAGAATACTAACAGGGAAAACTGAAGGGATTAACTCATGAAGAACACTGTACAACTCTCTTTGATATAAAAAAAACTGTTGAACTTTATTGTGGGACAGAAATGTATTATTGTGCATGTGTGAAACCTGCCCCATAGCATGTTAGATGCTGTGGGCTGGGGCCATAGCCAACTCAGTGCTTGGAACAGCCTGCAGGCTTCAGCTCTAGCTTCAGCTCTTGCACAGCAACACTGTTAGGAAGGGCATTTCACACATAGCCCCAGGGCCCCACTGCTCACGCTCATTTGTGAATCTAATCTTTTTCAAATACTTTCAAAATATGAGATATCATCCAGGGAAAAAGAACAAGCTGTTTGTTTTTTTTATGCTATGAATGTTTAGATGTATCCTTCCCGCCCTTCCAAGTTTGATCAATGTACGTATCAACAGGATTTCACTACAGAAAAACTTCAATAATCAATAGTATTTTTTTATTATATGTACATGATAGAGACATTCAACTAGTGGTTGGTTTATGCTCTGACAGATGAGGGTCAGCAAGTTAACTTCCAAATTCATTACCGACTAGCCCCCAAACAAGAACCTTTGACAAATGCAGGCACTTTGCACATTCCCTGAATAGCTAGGCTCTCGTCATTCCTCTAAACATTCTCAGTAATCTGCAACAGGAGACAAACAAAGGGACTGGACTTTCCACTTGCAACAGAAAAAAGAGCTGCCACTAAGCCAAAGGATAAGAAAGTGGTTCGCCCCGCTCCATTTATTTTATGGGTGGGTTGTCTTCTCAAAAGAAAAAATAATAATTTTGGAAACCAGGTCAAAGAAAATAGTGAGGGCAAAGCATTTAACATAATACAAAAAGCCTTTGTAGGTCTCACCATCCTACCCCTCCTCTCATGTTCAATTCTCCTAATTCACAGCCAGATCGTTTGTCTAAGGGCTAGCCATACAGCTAGGATTGCATGCAACAGTTGGATGGATGGGAAGGATGTGGCACAGCGTACTGTCTGGCTTCCCTGCACTGGCAGTGCATGTAGATGCACATAGTCAAATACACCTCCAGCCAACCACACCAATGCATATGTGTACACTCAGGCACAAGTGCACACAACGCACACACACAATCTGAGTGACAGGTGATGGGGCAGGTGCTCCAGACTCAGAGAGATGGAGGGGAGGGAGGACAGGGGAGTATGGAGGTAAGGTGAAGGAACGAGCTGGAGGGGAGGGCGAAGAGGTGGAGGGGTGTACTGCAGTAAATTGAGTTGTAAATCTGAAGGTCCATTACTCTCGAATTAAAAAAAAATATATATATATATATATATATATGTCACGTGTGCAAACTCTCCTGCCTCTAGGTCACCAGGCTATTATGGAGTACACCTGTCACCATCGTTATGCGCATAAGCGCATAATGACACGCACCTGGACTCCATCACCTCCTTGATTACCTGCCCTTTATATTTCACTCCCTTTGGTTTCTTCCTGAGTCGTCATTGTTTCTGCGGTGTTCGTGTTTTGTATTATGTTTAGTTTATTGATTAAATCACTCACTCCCTGAACTTGCTTCCCGACTCTCAGCGCACACGTTACATTATGACACTTCGCCTAAGGGAAGCATCAGGAACTGTTTTTTTGTTTTTTTGTTATTTTTGTTTTGGTGGTGATGTCGGGTCCGGGTGTCAGAACCGGAGCTACCTGGGAGGCCTCAGCTGGTTTGTCGGATTCCCATGCCTCGGTGGGTTCGATGGGTTCCCCTGCCTCAGCGGGCTCGACAGGTTCCCCACGCGCCGGGGAGGGGGCTCTGTCATGCATGCTCTCTCCGGCGCCAGTAGGTCACCATGCTTCCTCAGCGGGCTCGACAGGCTCCCATGCCTCGACCAAGACAACCGGGCAGGTCTCAGCCGGCTCATCAGGCTCTCACATCTCAGCCGGTCCGTCAGGTTTCTGTGCCTCAGCGGAGGTGACCAGTCCTCTCCTGATCCCTGGGATCATCCCTGTGGTTGGCAGGAGCCGAATGCGCCGGGGAGGGGGCACTGTCATGCATGCTCTCTCCGGCGCCCTAGGTCACCATGCTCCCGCGCCTCAGCTGGATCGACAGGTTCCCGCGCCTTAGCAGAGGTGACCGGTCGGCTCCTGATCGCCAGGATCATCCCTGTGGTTGGCGTCCTGCGGCTGGATCCGCGCAATGAAGAGGGGGTACTGTCACGTATGCTCTCTCTCCGGAACTCTAGGTCGCAGTGCACCCGTGCCTTAGCAGAGGTGACCGGTCAACTCCTGATCCCTGGGATCGTCATTTTGGTCGACTTACTGTGGCCGGAGCCTTGAGTCGGGGAGGGGGTACTGTCACTCGTGCTCCCTCTCTGGACTCTAGGTCACCTCTAGGTCACCAGGTTGCTAGTTATGGCGCACACCTGTCATCATCGTTACGTGCATCAGCGCATAATGCTACTCACCTGGGCTCCATCACCTCCTTGATTACCTGCCCTTTATAAGTCACTCCTTCGGTTTGTTCCCGAGTCGTCATTGTTTCTGTTCCATGTCTGTGCGTTGTTCGTGTTTCTTGTTTATGTATTATGTTTCATTTATTGATTAAATCACTCACTCCCTGAACTTGCTTCCCGACTCTCAGCACACTCGTTACACTATCACTCAAGGAGGTCCATCATTCAACTATTAACTGACAGCAACAAAAAAACGTAGTATATCCACATTGGTTAGTTATCATGTTATGACTAAGTTTATAGTAAGACACAGGTAATTTTGCAGGACTGAGAATGTTGGTTCAACATATTTTTGCCTTTATCACTGAGTCAGTGGTCAATTGTGGTCACCGACGCACTGATAAAGGAAAAAATATGTTGATCCAACATTCTATCAGTCAACATACCTACGAACATCAATGGAATATTTGGTTGAAAACGCAAGGTCAAGGATCATGTGCTACTGTACTTCTGCTATTGCCTTCACATAAATAGACACACTGTGATACTGTGAAAGGTTTCCACTACAGCTGTGTTGTTGTCTGTGGAGTCTGAGTCAGTCAAGTTATGGCTGTCTCCTTCACCTCTCCCAGACAACAAACATTACGATATGGCTGTGACTATCCAGACTGTGGGCAGCCTGTGGGCAGACATTTATGGTCTGATTCAAAGAGCACTTTAGTCACTCAACTTTACAGATGATTTGTTCTGGTATATTTTAGCATATTTGCCTATATGGTGAAATTACCATGTCAATACTTTCCTTCCCACAACAATAAATTGTAGTGCTAAAAATTGCATGCTTAGGAGCAAAACACTGAGGAACGGATTTCCCTTTTTATCCCCTTTTCTTTCTATGCCAATTCTGACCTTGAACTTAAGCATGGGAATAGCATGTGATTCACCTGCTATTCATTTGGGGTAGAGATCTAATAAATGAAGGTGTGTCTAGAGATACACTGTATTCTGACCTTGACTTAATTCTCTCATAATTCCACCACCTTTATGCGCGAGGAAACCATGAATAAGGTTTAGCGAACCTACCGGCTCCAAGTGGGAAAAGCCTCTGCTCTATTTTTTTCTCTCAATATAAATAACACCATTCTCCATGCACTATAATTTACATCTTGATAAGAGCTATTGATAAGAGCTAGGTAAATGAGTAATCCGTTTGGTTAAGGGAATTGTAAATATAAATGACACTTGTTTTAGATATATTTTACCTTATAAATCGCTGGTGACAAAATGTGTAACCAGTCAAAGGGCAGAAACTGAAGCATATCAACATATCGACTCATCATGTTGGTCATATCATGTTGGTTTTGTCCAACATGTCTCTGGACCTACTCACTGCCACAGTCATACTCTGGACCTAGTTTTGTCCCATGGAATAAATGTTGTGGATCTTAATGTTTTTCCTCATAACCCTGGACTATCGGACCACCATTTTATTACAAAATCGCAACAAATAATCTGCTCAGACCCCAACCAAGGAGCATCAAACATTGTGTTATAAATTCTCAGGCAACCCAAAGATTCCTTGATGCCCTTCCAGACTCCCTCTGCCTACCCAAGGACGTCAGAGAACAAAGATCAGTTAACCACCTAACTGAGGAACTCAATTTAACCTTGCGCAATACCCTATATGCAGTTGCACCCCTAAAGACTAAAAACATTTGTCACAAGAAACTAGCTCCCTGGAATACAGAAAATACCCGAGCTCTGAAGCAAGCTTCCAGAAAATTGGAACGAAAATGGTGCCACACCAAACTGGAAGTCTTCCGACTAGCTTGGAAAGACAGTACCGTGCAGTATCGAAGAGCCCTCACTGCTGCTCGATCATCCTATTTTTCTAACTTAATTGAGGAAAATAAGAACAATCCAAAATGTATTTTTGATACTGTTGCAAAGCTAACTAAAAAGCAGCGTTCCCCAAGAGAGGATGGCTTTCACTTCAGCAGTAATAAATTAATGAACTTCTTTGAGGAAAAGATCATGATCATTTGAAAGCAAATTACAGACTCCTCTTTAAATCTGCGTATTCCTCCAAAGATCAGTTGTCCTGAGTCTGCACAAATCTGCCAGGACCTCGGATCAAGGGAGACACTCAAGTATTTTAATACTATATATCTTGGCACAATGATGAAAAATAATAATGGCCTCTAAACCTTCAAGTTGCATACTGGACCCTATTCCAACTAAACTACTGAAACAGCTGCTTCCTGTGCTTGGCCCTCCTATGTTGAACATAATAAACGGCTCTCTATCCACCGGATGTGTAGCAAACAGGCAGTAATAAAGCCTATATCGAATCTTCCATTCCTCTCTAAAATTTTAGACAAAGCTGTTGCGCAGCAACTCACTGCCTTCCTGACGACAAACAATGTATACGAAATGCTTCAGTCTGGTTTTAGACCCCATCATAGCACCGAGACTGCACTTGTGTAGGTGGTAAATGACCTTTTAATGTGCTTCTACACCTGCATTGCTTTCTGTTTGGGGTTTTACGCTGGGTTTCTGTACAGCACTTTGAGATATCAGCTGATGTAAGAAGGGCTATATAAATAAATTTGATTTGATAAACTTTCCCACACAAAAGTGTATGAAATGCTGTGCCATTATGCATAATTTAAATTGTACAGCCTTTAACTTGCAGGGATGGGCAGTCTCGAATGTCTTAACTATAGGCTACCCCAACTTTCTCCTAGATCTATCATGTTAAATATTAGCCACTATCAGTATCGACTGTCAGTTTTTTAATTTTACCTTTATTTAACCAGGCAAGTCAGTTAAGAACATATTCTTATTTTCAATGACGGCCTGGGAACAGTGGGTTAACTGCCTGTTCAGGGGCAGAATGACAGATTTGTACCTTGTCAGCTCGGGGGTTTGAACTCGCAACTTTCCGGTTACTAGTCCAAAGCTCTAACCACTAGGCTACCCTGCCGCCCCAGTAGACCTAATAACCACACATTCAACTGTCAATTTACTGTTTGTTCCCTTCAGTTGGTATAGCCTACATTATCATTCAATTTAATTACACTATTTTGTTTACCTTTGGTTCCTCTGTAAATTATGTCAAGGCCATATGGTTGTTGCTGAGGATCATTAGTAACAGTTGATAATATACCAAAGGATCATTAGTAACAGTTGATAATATACCAAAAAGGCTAATTAAAACGTTATGGAGTGGAGCACAGACCAAGCCGTAACAGTTTGAACCCTACGGATGGTGGAATACTTGGCTGTGTCATCACAGTTCCATGGTTAGTGCAGATAATAGATGACGGTATAACCTACCTATTGTACACTATTCTTTCTACATTACCATTGGTTGAAGAACTGAGTGTGGCAATTTTCAGAATTAATCAAACCACCATTTTCTTTATTTTGTGCGTACTGGTGAGGCTCTGCTCACCAGTTTATGATTCATAAATAATTTCCTAACCCTAAATAATCTACAAGATCAGTGGGAAGCATTGGAGTCAACGTGTGCCGCCATCCCTGTGGAACGCTTTCGACACCTTGTGGAGTCCACTTCTCAGCAAATTGTGGCTGTTTGGGGGGGGGGGGGGTTGCAACTCAATATTAGGAAGATGTTCCTAGTGTTTGGTATACTCAGTACCTGTTGAACCTTTTTATGTAACGTGGTTCATTGGTTCTTCATTTTTTCTGTACGGATCATCGTATTGGCCTGGAGTGTAGCAGCTGTTGTACAGGCATCAGTCTCCACAAGCAGAGATATACTATTGGTCTGTAGGCAAATCAGTAGCACAGATTCAGACATACACCCTCACACATCCACTCAGACATAAGCACACACACATGCGCACACACAAACAGATAGTGCATTGTCATTGGGAAAAGGCTTAGTCATAAGTGAGACAGACTAGATTACTTGTGGGTATTCTCTACCCGCACCACCTTGGTTCACC